>NW_027672945.1:315000-343786 GCF_964194105.1 Spermophilus citellus | reverse complement strand
CAAGTTGCTGGATGCACATGGAGGACCAAGCTAGCTCCCAATAAACAATTCTTTGTGCTTACAAGGATCTTGGTCTCTGGTGGTCTTTGGGGGGTCCTGGATTAGAGCCTAACAAGTCTAGGAAAGATTATTGTAATAAACTTCAATTGGGCTTGAATTTTGTTAAATCTTTGTGAATTCTATAATTGTTTTGTAAAAGTCACATAAGTTTTTATAAATATATTTTTTAAATTTCCAAAAAAGTAAAAGAAAACAGTGCACCACAAATTGACATAAGGATTCAGTGTATTCTCCAAACTTGGAGAGAAATTGACAAGTTCCCTAAAACCCACATCAATTTGTGAAGAAAACCAAAACTATGACCCACTCTTTCAAATACATGACAAAACTCTGTGGTTCAGCACAGTGACATCAATTCTTACTGAAAAACTACAGTGAACAAACCACAGAGTTCTAGCCTGAGATTGGATTCTTATAAACCACTGGGAGTATTTGAAGATGGAATGATGCACACAACTGTGAACAATTCATTATAGTAAATGGACCAAGAATTTCAATGAGGACAGAAGTGTTTCTAAAATGATTCTAGAAAATTCAAAAGTTGTCCTGCAGAATGACGAAGCTGCAGCCCCAGCACCAGTCACACACTAAACATACAGTCATCCATGGTTAACAAATATATGAAAAAAAGTTCAATATCTCTAGTAATTAGAGAAATGCAAGTTGAAACTATTTCCTCTCACTCCAGTCAGGAGGGCCATTCTCAGGAATACAAGTATCATTAAATATTGGCAAGTAGGTGGGGAAAAGGTTCACTCACCCATTGTGGGTGGGACTGCAGATTGGTGCAACCACTCTGGAAAGCAGTATGGAGATTCCTTGGAAAACTTGAAATGGAACCTCCATTTGATCCAGCTATGCCATTTCTCGATTTATACCCAAAGGACTTAAAAATCAGCGCACTACAGTGAATCAGCCACAAAAATGTTTACAGCAACTCAATTCACAATAGCTCAACTATGCAATCAGCCTAGTTGCCCTTCAACAGATGAATGGATAAAGAAAATGTGATACACACACACACACACACACACACAAACACACACACAGGGAGGTTGAGGAGGGAAAAAATAAAAGTGTATTGGATTAGATAAAGGGAACTTATGGAAAGGGAGGGGAATGTTATAGGAAAGAGAGCAAACTGAATGGGACACATTTTTTATGTTCATATATAACTACAGACCAGGGTAACTCCTCATCATGTACAACTAAAAGACTGGGATCCTAAGCAGAATAAGTTACACTGTATGTATGTATAATGTGTCCAAATATACTCTAGTGTCATGGAACACACAGAAATGCAAATACTGAAATTACTCGAATTATCAAGGCAAAAAACAAGAGGGAATTTTGGGGATCTTGAGAGAGGATAGATGTCTTAGAATCATAGTGAAGGTACAATCAGAAACCACTTTTAAAAAATTTTTATTTTTTATTTGATTTTCTTGGTATGGAGGATTGAACCTATGGGCACTTAACCACTGATCCACATGCCCAGCTCTTCTTTATATTTTATTTAGAGAGAAGATCTCACTGAGTTGCTTCAGGCCTCACTAAGTTGCCAAGGCTGGTTGGAAACTCAGAGTCCTCCTGTGCCAGCCTCCTGAGCTGCTGGGATGACAGGCATGAACCACTACACCAGCAAGAACAGAAAATTTGATAAAGAGTACCTTATCAAATTGATAAGAATTTTCTCTTCAAACACCATAAAGAATGTGAAAACAGTCTCTAGACTGAAGCATTCCAAAATCTATGCATACTTCAGTATAACATTATTTTACTAATGAATGTTTTCCAAAGGTTATTGATATGCTCTGTGCAAATACCCCCATCTCTGAAATCTGGGGGATCTTAGAGTAGGTCTCCACTTGCTGCTCAGGTGACACAATCTGAGGCTAACAGGGACCCTAAGAACTCTGCAGCCGCGTGTTCCTGCAAGAGCCCGGCAGGGGGCGCCCTTCCCACAACTCCACCCTTCTCCTGCAGGATTTATTTTTTTTTAATTGGAGGAGGAATGATGGGGTCTGACTCTCATTCATGCTTTCCCTGCCAGTGAGGATACAGAACAACTCCAAAGCTGAAACCAACCCTCTTGTGGACAAGACATCAGGAAGCTAGACTCAGCCCCCTGAAACCTGACCCCTGGCCTCATTTGAATGGCTTCTCCTCAATAAAAGGGTTCAGCCTGTGTGTGTGTATGTGTGTGTGTGTGTGTATTTTCTGAATCTCCTACTAGATCAGATGGCTGTAACTCGGGATGCATTTGCTTATCGCAGAAACAAAGCCATCTATGTTCCTGGGATGGCCCCCCAAATCCCTCTTCTTGTTCCTGACTATATAATTACAAGAAATAAATAGATGTATACACAAGGATCATCAGCTACATCACGTGACGTCACATGAAAGCGTTCACTCCTAGTTAAAACAAATTGAAATGGATCCAAAATATCTTAAGAACCACGTGGTTACATAAAGTTAATCAATTCTACTGTATTAATTATAGGTTATGCCTTATCTACAGAAATATCCAGGACTTTAACTATATTTACATTGATATTTCTTTTCTTTTGTAAAAAAAAATTATATATTTTTTAAGTTGTTGATGGGCCTTTTCCTTTTTTATTTATTTGTATGCATTGCCAAGAATCGAACCCAGTGCCTCATGCATGCCAGGCAAGTGTGCTACCACTGAACCCCTACCCCAGCCATCATTGATATTTCTTTTTTATCAAGGTACAAAGATAATTATTTTTCAGAAATTATTTTCAGAAATCATTTCAAAGTGTAACCAGGAAAAATTCTAAAAGGAATTTCAACAGAGGAGAAGCACACACTGGAGGACCTAAGTAGAAAGAAATCATCTTTGTGTAAACCAAGATCTTTATATTCTAGATTTTTATGATAAAAATATTTTCCTAAATAGAAATATATTTACATTATTAATTAGACAGATAATATAGAAATGTAAAAAAAAAAAAAAAAAAGATTTGTATGTACTGGACTGACTAAAAGTTTTAACTGATTAATTCAAGGATATTTCAGGCTATTTCCCTGATTTTACTCTCTATGCTGATACTGAGCTAATATTTTTTGTTCATATTTTGACATGATAAAGACCTATTAAAATATTAAGTTTAATTCTGTTAAGCAAGGTCTTTATTGCCTAATGATTCTTATTTTTTAAGGCAAGGATTAATTTGGGTGAATAAATTCACATCCTAGATTAAACACTAAATACATTAAACTGCTGACTTAGATTCTAATTTTTACAATTCTCCTTGGAGACTAAATTTGATTGATTCAAAGACTGTCTATTCTTGCATATTTTTTTTGTTGAATCATTTTGAGATCTGGGAATTTTATTAGGACTGAGGTTCTCCAAATTAAAGTTGTACGTTAGTTTTGAGCAATAAAAATTGCAAACCTTGTTGAAAATTCATGGACATGATAGAAGTTCTCTGATTGGACCTATTATCCATAAAAATATGGTAGGATTTATATAATGCTTAATGACATTTTTAAAAAGACAATCGAGAGACACCTATTTAAAGGATAATATTCTGAGCCATGAAGATATTTTGAGACCTTCTCTCAGAAAGAGATTGAGGATTCCTTTTAAATTGTTAGGATGGATCAACTAGTATATATATTGGGAAATTACAATAATCAATACAAGGTAAATCTGATCATTTAAATACTTGTACTACTATCCATAACTTAAACTGATGATACTATGGCTTATGCCAAGTCTTTACTCAATTTTATTAAATAAAGAAAAGGGGGAACACAGGACCCGAGAGGCACACACTAGATCTTACAAAATATTTAATTTTTTTCTTAATTGTAACATTGAGAATCTCAGGGCATATAGCTCAGTTGTTAGGGTGCTTTCCTCACATGCACAAGGCCCTGGGTTCAATCCCCAGCACCATCCCCCCCAAAAAAAAAATTGAGACTGCTGCTGAATTTACTGAATCATGTTGACTGCTGCTGAATATGATTCAGTAAATTAAATCAGATTTGAAAAGATAGAAATTAAACCTGTCATCATGAAAATGACTGAAAAACCTGACACAAGAAGGTAAATCTTCCAACTGCAGATTTTCCAACCATGCAGCATCATGAGCTTGTCAGGTAAGCAAAAATTATGAAGAGACTTCTATGGACCCATTTCTCAGATCTATTTTTTTAAATTATTTTTTTTTAGTTGTAGATGGAAACAATACCTTTATTTTGTTTATTTTCTCATGTGGTGCTGAGGATCAAACCCAGGGCCTCGCACGTGCTAGGCGAGCGCTCCACCACCGAGCCACCACCCCAGCACTCAGATCCATTTTTAATGTACATTGTAGTGTGGACTGGAAATCCCACCCATGAAACTAGATTAATCCTACTGACTGTAGTGGCCAGTTATGTGTCGATCCTATGGCAAACAAGTTGTCTGGGATTATATTTGAGGAAAAGACACCATACGAGAAACCTAAACCAGACAATCTTGCTGGCCCTTGGAAATTAAGACTACTTATCTGGACCATTGTCCAAAGAGAAGGATTGTTGAAATAGCATTTTTCTCTACAGGCCAGTTATTTACATAAGGTATCCACCAACGCAGGGTTGCCCTGATAATGCTAAAATGGAAATTGGCACCTTTCCTAAGTATTATTCCTGAGTATTCCTGAGTATTATGCAAATGTCTAGTCAGGACCACACAAGAGGTTTAGAAATAGTGGATGCATTTAGGCTGGTCTCCTAGAATGGACAAGAACAATTACAGGAGGATGCCTGTCACCTGGAGGTTTTACTGGTAATACCCTAACCCTCATGAGATGGCACCCAAAAGGATGTTAGGATGTTTGTCTTCTGCCGTCAGAATATCTACATCACTGACAGACCTAACAGATTCCTTAAATGTGAGAATTAAGAGAAAGGATGATGACTATCCTGTCGCCTGTATGAATACAACTCATCTGATGGCATCACTAGTTATTATCAGCTGATATTTCAGAGCTACACTCTGCTGAAGTTAAGATTCAGGTCTGAAACAGGTGCATGCCAGTTATCCAGACCTAGGCCATCTCCTGGTCTCATGAAGTGACCACTTTAAATATTATCCCTTGCTTCCATGATACAGTATTTATGGCTCTGTTTCAAACTTACAACATAGGGATTCTCTTAACGTCGGACTTAAATTCCTTCCAAGAGGTTTCATAGTCAGATAAATGCTGATGGTAAAACTAGAACTGAGTTAAAATGCTCTAAAAGGCCACTGTGATAAATATTGTGACTGAGCCCTCTGCTCCATGGTTTGTGGAGAGGCTGAAGCGCCATGCCAATTGAAAATGTCCATGTTACCATTGCAAAGTGCAAGGCTTCCCAATAAAATGAAGAAAAGATGAAGAATCTTATGATGAGTGTTTGGCAGAATACTACTACTACTACTACTAGTACTACTACTACTACTACTAACCTGGATCTTCCAAGTTGGCTATGTCCCAGAGATAGTATGTTTTCTACTAATGCCTTTTTTGTTTCAATAGTAGATCATGATGACCTCGGACCAAGAATCCAGTGACTGAAAGATACAATTTCCCAATCGCCTTCAAATATTAAGGAAGAGGAGATATGTGGGGAGCCACTCTGAATGACTCCCCGCCATCCAGTCCTGAAGCAAGAGGCTCTGACAGATCACTACATCAACCCCTGAAACACTCTCTCTCTCTCTCTCTCTCTCTCTCTCTCTCTCTCTCTCTCTCTCTCTCTCTCTCTTGTTCTCTCTTTCTGTGAAGCCTTAAGGTCAGAGGAGACATCATAGAAGCCAAAGAAAAAGGCATCCAGGAGGGAGATCTGGGGCAAAGATGGGACTAGTATGCTCATTACATATCCTGATCTGGGTCTCAGGTGCGTAGAATTGGACATTGTTTTTATTTTTATTTTTCTAATGACCTCTACCTTTGGATAGGATCGCTCAGTCAATTCCCATATAATGTCACTGTTGATGTTGTTAGTTTTATATCTGCCCTTTTACATTCTATTTTCTTATGTCTTTTTGGAGGAAGGGTTGGGACTGGGGATTGAATGCAGGGGCACTCAACCACTGAGCCCCATCCCCAGCCCTATTTTGTATTTTATTTAGAGAAAGGGTCTCACCAAATTGCTTAGGACCTCACCATGGCTGACTCTGGCTTTGAACTCACGGTCCTCCTGCCTCAGCCTCACAAGCTCCTGTGACTTGAAGTGTACACCACCAAGCCCGGCCCTCTGAACTACATGCCCTGAACTACATCTCTATTGCAAGTTTTATTCTGAGACAGAGTGAAGCTAAATTGCGGAGGCTGCTCTAGCAGGTTACTGATCTATTTTTGTTGTTGTTTGTTTTGTTTTGCTGTTTGTTAATGAAGGTTTCTGATTTTTTTTTTTTTTTAGAGAGAATGAACTCATTATAGAGCTGGGACCTCCTGAGAAACTGAGGCAGTGAAAAGACCCCCTTGAACCCGTGATTTTTGCAATCACATCAGAAAGTTTTCAGACATGTCACCCTGTAACAGGCATGAACTTCTTGAAGGGGAAGGGGACACTCTCAAGGGCGAGAGTGGGTCCTCTCACAAAGCAGACGGACCCTGTGCCTCTTCTGCACTCTAGTTTTATTGGAGTCCCTGGGAAATTTCCAGAGTCCTGCCCAGGTGCACTTTTTGACTTTTGACAGCAGGGTGACATCATAGTTTCAAGACTCGACAGTCATGGCAACTCTATGTCACCTTGGCCCACGCTGAGCCATTCTAATTGGATTCTTATCCAAAGAATTATCCTTTCTTCCAAAATCTGGTCTGTGGAAAGCATCACAAAATCTGTCCCCGCATAGTCACTTGGGTTCCTCTTAGGGGTTTTCCTGCCTGCATTTCTCATGCAGATCACAGGTAGTTGGCTGAGGAATGTGACATCTCCTGTCCACTTGGGCCAGGCAGAGTTGCAGGTAAATTGCTTTTTGGAAAAGAATGCACATGCAGGTCAGCACGGTGGGCCCATTTTATAGGATTATTCTCTTAACCATTTGTTCCCACCATTCTTGTGTGTGTCCCCTAAAAGACTAAGAGACACAGGTACAGAAAAAGCACAGCTTTCGCTGACAGTGTTTCAGGATGGAACATGTGGGCGAGCAGGCAAGTTGCAGTCAGCATTCTATCCTCTGGTTCACAAGGGTCCCCACTTCCCACCCCAGTTCCTCTTTGGCAAAGTAATATGGGATGCACCAATTTCCAGATCTTCACCTGGGTTTCACTGTGTCCCACTGGGCTGTTTAAAGAAGCATGCTACAGGGCAGAGTGGCACATGCCTGAAATCCCACTGGTTTGGGAAGTTAATGCAGGAAAGTTGCAAGTTTGAAGCAGCCTCTGCAGCTTAGGGAGGTCCTAAGCCACTTAGCCAAACCCTGTGTAAAAGTAAATAAGAGCTGGAACTTTGGCTCAGTGGCTAGGCAGTGCTCAGTTAAATCCCTGGTATCAAAAACCCCACATATTTGTATATAAAGCAATACACCCTTAGTTGTCCCCAACTCCCTTTGTCCTTTTGTGCCGGGAAAGTCTTCTTGGATTGAGTGCATCTTGGAGCTAGACACTTTTGACTTTACTTTAATCAACAATGTTTCTTTTGCTCTTGGTCAGGGTGACGCCTCCCCTACCAACTGTGGGTCCAGGGTGGTTCAGGTGCATGGACTCGGGATCTGCCACATCCACAGTCTGAGGCTGTACACTTGACTCTCCATTTTGCTCTCCTTGCCCTCAGGCTGTGTTTCTTATGTCTCAATTCTACATTTAAAGCAAAATTCTATATTCTCATACCCATCCATATTTGGTATTTTATTTAGAGTCAGGCTCTCATTGAGTTGCTTAGCACCTCATTTTTGCTGATGGCTAGATTCGAACAGGCAATCCTCCTGTCTCGGCCACCTGAGCCTCTGGGATTACAGGCATGATCAATTATGCTTGGTCTCACCCTCTGATTTGTCAACTTCTTCATTGGATTGATTGTAGCTTGGAGTCACCATCTGGAGTTATTCTCTCGGGCCCATTACAGTTATGCTCACACCCACCTTCTTTGAACCACAATAAAAGCAATGCTCAGTGGCAAAGTGCCCTGCCCTCCATTCAGTCTCTACCATGGGGGACAATAAAGGCACCTGGAATTCAATTCTCAGCCCTGGGCAACTATGTGTCCACTTTTCCACACCTGTGGAAATATCACTTTTTACCCAATAGCCCCCCTAGTCCATGGGCAATATTGATAGGTAGAATGAACTTGGGCCAGTGAGCAGGATGTGAAAGACTTCACAAAGCCCAACTTAAGAGTAGAGAAAAAAATTGTACTTAATTTCCAAGAGGGGGATAGACATGACAGGCAGTATTGGCCCCAAGTGGCAATTTTTTATGGTTTATATGAAGGGTTAATGGGCCCAGCTGAGCAGGGTTTTGGTTTCTTTCTGTTTGGACTATCAGTTGAAACCCAGGATGCTGAGAGTGCTGGGTCAGCGCCTGGGGGTATGTTGCTTCCTAGGGCTTGTGGCTTTTATTGAAAACCTTGACATGGAAAGAATACACTGGAGGGGGACTTCCTCCTGTCAAAGTGAGGTCAGTCTTTGCAATAGAGTGACATGCGTCCAGGGGGCAAGTGAGCGTGAGCTCACAGACAAGTTATAAGACCACAGATGCCTGAAGCTTAAATCCTACAGATAATACTAAATCCTAGAATCAATTTCCCCTATCCATACATGCCTATGATTACCCATTCTACAAAACCTCAAAGTCCTTGTCAGCATCTGAAGACAGGGTAAGGACAGGGTTTCCTTGTCTTCCTGGTGTAGCTGCACTGGTCAAAGTTTCTTTCCTGCTTTGCATCATAACCTTTTCTGTTTGGTTTTGGTTGAACACCTGACCAGACCTGTGGGGTCACCAGAGTCACATCTCTGCATAAGGCTTCCTAACAGTCGAAGTAGAACATTGACACTAAGCCCAAAGCACCCATTTTATTTCCACAGCACATTGCTGCCCTAGAGGATTGCCTTCCTTCCTCCCCCCACCCTTTCTGCTGGGGAGGGAGCCTTGGGCATCAGAGCCAACCCCAGTTGCTTCCTTTCATAGATCAGGAGCCTCCTCAAAGCAACAGAGGGCAGGAGGTGAGGAGAATTACTGAAGTTTTCAAATTGTTTTCATTTTTAGATATTATATATGGGTCATATATATGATATCTTTAAAAAGTGTTTCAAAAATTTGGAGACTGTGTCTTTCTAAGTCACTTGAGGTCGCATCAGTTGGGGGGAAAAAAAAAAAATATATATATATATATATATATATATATATATTATATATTATCTATAATATAATATATTATAGATAATATTCTGATTAGATGTACTTGGTGTGAGATATATATATATATATTATATATATATTTTATATATTATATATATATATAAACTATATTATATAAAATATCTATTTTATATATAGAATATATTATATAAAATACATATTTTATACATACAAAAATATATAAAATATATATATTATATATAATATATAATAAAATATCATTCTTTCTTTTTTAAGGTACTGGGGAATAAACCCAATGGGGCTTGACCCCGACCTCTGAGCTCCATCCCCACCCTTTTCATTTTATTTGAAGACAGGGTCTCACTGTTTGCAGGTGCTGACCTGACCTTGGGCTCCTCCAGCCTCAGCCTCCAGGAGAAGCTGTGCTTTGTTTTTGTGTTGAGGTTAAACCCAGGGCCTCGCCATGTTCGGAAAGCACTCTGTGGCTGAAGCCTAGCTCAGCGGCCTGTGTCACCTCTGTCGCAGAGGCTAAGCCAAGGCTTCCCACCTGGATTAGTTCCCAGCACAGCCTGGAAGCTCCTCCTGAAAAGGGCTGGGGCCAAGAATCTGTCACTCTACCCAATTTCAGCCTGTGACTGGATGATGTTAGCTGTCAGTCACGATCCAGAGGCGGGCCTGGAGGCCATCCATCCGGGTCGCTGGGGGGAACTGTCCAATCAGTGCGCAGAGGGAGGGGAAGGGCGGGCTTCCGCAAGCTTGCGGGCTTTTGTTCCTCACCAACTGGGCTACTCCTGCTCCAGGCCCCGTGTTCTCTGCTCCAGGGACCCAGGTGACTGCGCTGCCAGTGTTCTCGGGGATCTTGGGTGCCCGGAGGTTCCTCCAGAGGACGCCAGGTCACCAGAGAAGCCAAAAATGGTGAGTTCGCTGAAGGTAGGCGGTCAGCACTTGCCTTGAAGCCCGTCGGGCGGGTGAGCAGCTGAGTGGCGCTCATAGTCGCTGCTGTCGGATGGGCCTGGGCCCTGTCCCTTGGTTCCCTGGGTTTGAAAGGGAGGCTCAGGTCCCAGGTGTCCCCTTTGATCCCTACCTGTGGCCCACACTCACTTTTCCCAATGTGTAGGAAGCAGGACCATAAATGCACCTTCCTTCTTTCAATGGAGCTCCACCCAGTGGAGGTCCTCCATATTGCAGGCACCTCCTGCCTTCTAAAAGGCCACCTTCCCTCCACCTCACAGCTCAGCCAGACATTCCTTCTTCCCACTCGTTTCAAATAGACACAGTCTGCTAATTGTCATTATCGCTTAGTGAAATATTGGAAAGAATCAATCAATCTTCCTCCCCCCCTCCTTTCCCCCCTCCCTTCCCCCCTCCCTTCCCCCCTCTCTTCCTCCCTTCCCCTTGTGTTGGAATCTGGGCTGGTAAGAACAACACTTTTGAAAGCATTTGTTTTCTATTTGTGAATATTATCCTTGAGGGGCAAGAATAATCACTTAACACTTCCTTGTGTTTGGTCAGAATAACTGCTTTAAAGGGAATAAGGGGGTTGTTTATAGATCCCAGGCATATGGAATCCTGGGATACATCAATACAGTATAACTGCTCCCTTTTCTGAGAGTCCATGATGTAGAGTCACACCAGTCCTGTAGTTAGGTAAGCACACAGGGTAATAATGATGTAGGGACAAAGGAGGCAAGGCACTGTAGGTAGCTGTAAACAGTTTTATCTGGCTGCAGCCAGTCTCAGAGGGCACTGTTTTTGCTGTAATCAATCCATCCATCCCCTGAACCCCGAGTTCAGGTGGTTTCAGAATTTTATACCCAGCATGTAAGGGGAGGGGCTCAGATTTCACATTGTAATACCGGGACCCCCAAATAACTCTCAGACCACACAGTCTCATTCCAGTTAAGCCTTTATTGCTGGCCAGTGGCAGACGCTCTGCTCTCGAAAGAATGAGATGGTCAGAGCGGTGCCCCTTCCTTCAGTTGGCTCCATATTTAAGCACAAAAACCACAAAAGGGAAGTTTGGGGGTTCAGGCAACATAAGCAAGCCTGAAAGTTGTGGTCAGTTAGTTTCCAGTTGGCCCCATAGATCACGCTGTGTTCTTGGGGAATTTTCATGAAGAAAAGAATCCAAACGGCCCCAGTCATGAGCTTTTTGAGTGTCATGGCTGAGTTCACAAAGTGGAGTCACCATAGTCAAGTTGTCACATCACACACATAAAAGCAGCTTTTTCTTTCTCTATTCTGGCCAAGTTAATCCTTCAAGGACAGCACCTGAGGAGGGGAGTGCTTCTTCTCCCCTTTCTTTCCTCCCCCACCACCTGTTACCATGGAGCCCAGTTGGTGACTTCTCTGTGAAACCCAGCTCAAGGCCAGAGGCCTTGTTTTCACATTTCTACAAACTACTATGCTGGATACAAGTGTGTAAAAAACTAGTAAGGGGGAGTTCAGCACCTGGAGTGCTGATTTCTTACAGACTAGCAGCCCAGTAAAATAGGGCAACACAAAAATAGGAAGTTTATCTACACTGAACTTTTTTGTGGACACTCTTTTTTGACAGTCCTAAAATTAGCCATGGTGCAGATTTCTGGAGAAACCGAGTTAATTTTTCTTTTTTGTGAATAAAGGGGATGCCACTACAATAATATCTGATTCCTTGACTGTCCTTCATCCCCAGCTCTTTTCAGTATGATTTTCAGAAAGGATCTGGTTATGGTGCCCAGCCTGGCCTGAAAGTTGTGATCCTCCTGCCTCAGCTTCCCAATCTATTGGGATTAAAGGCATCAACAACCCCAGCTACAGAAAATAGTTCATTTTAAACCAAATATTAATTATCATAGTAAGGAACATGGATTCAAGTTACCCTGAATGATGTGTGTGTCCCTTTCTGGAAGATATTACATCCCTTCTCTCTCTCTTTCTTTCTTTCTTTCTTTTTTTTTAATATACCAGGGATTGAACCCAGGGGCACTTAAACCCTGAGCCACATTGCCAGCCCTTTTTATGTTGTATTTTCAGACATGATGTCACTAAGTTCCTGATGGCCTCACTAAATTGCTGAGTCTGGCTTTGAATTTAGCAATCCTCCTATCTTTGCCTCTCAAGCTGCTGGGATTACAGTTGTGTGCCACTGTGCCTGGCCTCCATGAACTTTTATAAAAGAAACTGTGTATCACTGCATTAACCAATTGCATTGGTAGGAATATCAGATTGGTGGGGTACAGAAAAAAAATAAAGAAAATTTCTTCTGTATGTCTGTTATTGCATTGTGAGCTTTGGTAGATTTTGGAGACGTCTGGTAAGGGTAGTGATATATTCTGAGAAGTTTTGAGATTGTGGTCTGATACAGAAATTAAGATGATTGGCTATTAAAGGGCTTAAGATAGCCCGATATAATGTTTGCTCTCCATACAAAACCCTGCCTTTCCACCCTCATGGTGGTCTAGTTAGCCAAAGTCAAGTACTCTGAAGGTTCTTTGATGTAGATGCAACTGTATAGAGAACTTGAGTTCACAGCTGTAAAAATCTTGTGCTTCTCCTTTTATCTTCCTTAGGCATAGGCACCATGTCAGATTTCTTGGGCAGAGGTTCCCTTTGGACATCTCCCAGAGTCCCATTTCTTCAACCACTATCCTCTCCAGGAGCTGCCACAAAGTGCCCACAGCTGCCCTGTGCCTTGCAGGGTGAACAGAATTTCAGGCCCTGGGTCAGCTGCTCCCAGAGGACAGCCTGAGGTGTGGGGTTCAGCCTCTCAGGGAAGCTGCTGGGGGCCCTGGGCTGAGGAATCTCCTGGAAAAGGCCTCACCTAAACAGCTGCTTCCTTGGGACCTTGTTTTCCCCAAGCTCTGTACCCATTTCTTGGAGACTGGTGGACAGTCAGCCTGTGGATGCTGGTGCTGAGGGTCCAGGTCAGCAGTTACTCCTGCCCTTTTAGTCTCTCATGGTGTGAAGGAGCAAAACCTCTCCTAGAGCATAAGGACCACCCACCCCAGTGCAGAGCTGTGCAAAGCTAAAAAGCCTCATAGACTGGAGTCATGGTCCAGGTGCCTGGGAGGGTGATCCTGGATGCTTTCCATGAGCAAGACCAGGAGGAAGCATGTCCCAGCTGTCAGGGACCTTCTCTGCTCCTTGAGCCTGACACAACTGTGCTCCCTCAGCACCAAAGCTTTCTGTGTATCACTTTGAAATGATGTGCTCACTTTTCTGACGCCCAGGTTTATTTATTCAGAGCAAAATGGGATGGGCTATTATTAAAGAAGCAAGAGAGAGGTGGGTTAAAATCCACATTTTTTTTTGTTAAAAATCCCAGCTTACAGCCAGATACAGTGGTGCACACCTGTGATCCTTCCTGCTCCAGAGGCTGAGACAGGAGTGTTGCAAATTTGAGGACAGCCTTAGCAACTTAGCGAGGCCTTATGCAACCTGTTGAGACTGCGTCTCAAAATAAAATATAAAAATGACTGGGGATGTGGCTCAGTAGTAATATCTCTGGGTTTAATCTTGGGGGCATCAAACAAAAAAGAAAAATAGAAAAAGAAAGCATCTAATTGCCTAATTTACCTTTTGCTATCCCTGAGTATGTGTAGAAAGTTTGTAAGGTTCAGATTTGTCTTTTCAGTGGTTTCAAGTTGAAATCCAACCCTAGATTCCAAAATACCATGTAAGATACAGAGAAACTCTGTCTTGCATTATTGCTGCAGAATTTGAGTCCAATTCTACAAAAATAGTGGTGGATAAATTTATGAATGTGATTTCATGGAAACTTGTATCTGTCCTTCACAAGGTGATGAATTTGACAAAAGATGACAGTTTTTCACTGTTGTTGTCTGAACTTGGCAGGTTCATGCTAACTCTGTGGTTTTTTTGTTATCAGGAATGGAACCCAGAGGTGCTTAACCACCAGCCCCTTTTAGATTCTTTGTTTTGAGACAGAGTCTTGCTACATCTTCTAGGGCCTCAGACTCCTGAACCGCTGGGGTTACAGGTATGCACCATCACACCCGTCTTCATTGTAAATTTTAAGGACAATTTTGGCAATAGCTTGAATACCCAACTGTAATCATTTAATCACTGAGTTATCAGTGAAAGAGTAAATGACACCTGTTTTCTGCAAAGGAGAGATCCATGTGTCTAAATAAGGGTGCTGATCCCCTCACCATGTCACCTAATTCCTGTTCCCTCCCAACTGCCTCCTCGTAGGGCCACCCCTTTGGGAGCTAGCCTTTTAGCTTACGAAACTTGGGAGTAACATAAATGCTCTCTCTATTCTCTCTGTCTTGTACAACATTTTGGCTGGTCTTAGATACAGTTTACTATTTCCAATTTTTTGAAGAGTATTTTTTGTTGTGGCTGTAGTTGGACACCATACCTATTTATTTATTTTTATGTGGTGCTGAGGATCAAACCTAGGGCCTCTCATGTGCTAGGCAAGCAGTCTACTGCTGAGCCAGAATCCCAACCCAACTATTTAAATTTTTAGATGTAGTTTTTCTTAAGTTTACCTCCAAAATACAGTAAACCATGCCCTAAATTTCACAGAATTTACTGAAACACTCAGTGTTTTTTCAGAGAGTTTAGATCATGGGAACATTCAGTCTTCTTTGTGAGAAAGTGTGGTGTCTTTCCACTGATTTTGTTGTGTTTTTATGCCTCTAATTGTGTACCTTTTGTATGATAATCATTTTTATCTCTCATTACATGTATTTTACCATGCTAGTCTCCAGCCCAAGAGAATTAGTATTGTAGACTGTTGTTTATTTATTTGCTTACTTATTGAGTGCTGGGAATTGATGGCATGGACTTGCTCATGCTTAGTTATCTCCCAGAAATGAATTTCAATTTCTGAGCAACGTTCTGGAGGTGGGCAGGTGTTTTACTGGGGAATAAACCTACAGGAACTTGACCACTGAGCACATCCTCAGCCCTTCTTATTTATTTCTTTTTTCTTTTTTTTTTATTTTGTATAGTTGTAGATGGATAGAATAACTTTATTTTATTTATTTTTCTGTGGTGCTGAGGATCATACCCAGTGCCTCACACATGTTAACAAGTGGTGTGCCACTCAGCTACGGTCCCAGACCCCCTTGTTATTTTTGATGAAGAACAGTCTCACTAAATTTCTGAGTGCATTGCTATGTTGCTGACACAGGCCTCAAACTTTTGCCATTTCCCTGCCTTGACCTCCCTAGTGGCTGAAATTACAGGTGCACATCACTACATCAGCAGTTGGAATGAGTTTTGAAGACTTATCATCCAATTTCTTTCCAGATGAAAATAGTATTGAAAATCAGTTTTCTTGCTTTTGTTCATACTTTTGAAATTTGTAACTATGACTCTTACTCTTTGCTTTATTTTTTGCATTATTATGACAAAGTTATTTAGCATATCATATTGATTCTTATGTATACATTTTTAAAACTTCATGGCTTGGTAGTTTATTTTCTTCTTTATTAGATAAACTTTGTTTTTATGAGCAATTTCAGGCTTACATAGATTTAGTCAGTGTTCTCTAGAGGAAAAGTATCAAGAGGAAGTATGATTATCAAAGGGGATTCATTAGATTGGCCTACTTGACCCGAAGGTGGATGTCCAGAGTGGCCATCTGCAGGCTGGGGAGCTTGAGAAGTAGTAGCTGCAGAGTCCCAGAGGCTGAAGCCTCAGAACAAGGGGGATCAATGGTGCTGCCCTAGTCCAGACCAAAGATTCTGGAAACTCACTAGAGAATCACTGGCAGAGTCCACTTTGGGAGAGTGAAGAATTTTGTTCCACCCAAGACAGCGTCCTATTGGATGGTGCTGCCTAGCTTAAGGAGGTTCTCCAGTTTGGCTCACTATCCCATATGCCCATCATTTGTAGACACACCCTCATGGACACACCCAGAAGCTCATTAATCATTAGCATCCTTTAATCCAATCAAGGTGACAATTAAATGTGCCATTACACATAGTATCAAATACGCCTTCTCTCCAGCTGATAGTCTCCACTGTTTTCAACATATTGCATTGGTGTAGGGTGATTGTTAGTTACTAAACCAGTATTGAACACTTGATAAAGAGAATGGATGAAGCAATATTTAGGATAAGCCAAAGTTCATCCTTTACTTTAGGGTTCCTCTTCCTTGTGATGTGATTGTGTGTGTCACATCGTATACAAGATAATGTCATACAGAAGAGTTTCACTGCTCTGGGAATCCTGTGTTCCACCTGTTCATCACTCCTCCTCATTCTTTCCTCCCTCTCTGCTCCCTAAGTCCCTGGCACCCATCAGTTCTGCTAGTGCATCTATAATGTTGTCTTTTCCAGAATGTTCTTGACTTGGAATCTTACTGCACTTGGCCATTTCAAACTGGCTTCTCTGACTTACCAGTCTGCCCTTAAGGGTGCTGTATCTTTCCAGGCTGCAGAGCTCATTTTCTGGGTGATGCTCTTTGGTGTGGTTAAACTTCAGCTTGTCCATTCAGTATTGAAAGGTGCATCTTCCTTGCATCTAGTTTTGGGCCGTTGTGGATATGGCTGCTGTAGTCACTGCAGTGAGAGTTCCTGTGCCCATAATTTTCACATCATTTGCATAGACATTTGGAGTGTGATGACTCAATTGTACAGTTTTTTTTTTGCATTTATGATTAAATTTTGCATTTATGATTATGAGCATCATTCATAGTTTTCTTTTCTATTTAATACTTTTCTTCATCCCTTTAATTTGGATAATATGGTAACTTATGCCTCAGGAAGACTTAGGAGGTGTTAACTCAGCTTCTATGTTGTGGAAACAAAGTAGAAAATTGGTAGCAGTTCTTATGTGTCTCATGGAAGTCTGTTTGAGATGTCAGAGCCTGGCCTTGCCTTTTTGGGAAGTAATTAGTTACTGAGTCTGTTTTTTTCAGCAGCCATGGGCTCATCTGTTTTGTGTATTTCCCCTTGTGTGTAAGTTGTAGGAGATTGTCTCTCTCAAAGAAATGGTCCAGTTTCTGCAGGTTGTTTAGTTTGTGTCAAGCACGTTTATGATAATCTGAAGTCCCAATGCATTGTTGACGATGACAGTTTTAAATCTGTTAGTAGGTTTTCAGTCCTCATTGTTTTTTTCTTTAATATTATTGTATATTTTACACTTTTTATTTCTTTCTTTTTATGTGGCAGTGAGGATTGAACCCATTTTCTCCCAAGCACTAGGCAAGCTGTCTTCCACTAAGCCACAACCCCAGTCCCTCTCCTCTGTATTCTTAGCCTTTCGCTAGTTAATCCGTGATGCTGATGTTCATGAAGAACTTGATTTGCAGGCTGCGGATTTCCTGAGTGTTGTTTCATCAACACTTTCTCTGTTACCTACTGTTGAGAGCCACAGCCGAAGGGGCCCCAGCAAAGTTTCAGACTGCCAGCTGATGATTGGCTCACAGCTGCCCCAGCAACTTCTAGCTGATTGGCTCCTCTGCGTTGATGCTCATTGGGCTGTTTGCCCGCCCTTTCAGCCTACGGAGCTGCTCATTCAGGGACATTTTTGGCTCCGCCCATGCGACCCAGCCAATCGGCCTCAAGAGCAGGAGGAGTGGGGGTGGTAGAGAGGCTTGTGGGAAGCCGGTGTAGGCAGTTGGACTCCTGAGGAGCTTTCTTGCTTGGCCTGTGTGGTTCTAAAAATAAAGTTTGTTTCTTTAGACAAGTGGCTCCTGAATTGTGCCCAGCCAGACTGTGGCATTTGGTGGGCCGCACGGGGAACAACTGAGGGTAAGTGATAAGGTAAACTGCTTGCCCCTGAGGGCAGGGTGAGAGGATGGGTAGCCATTTTAAGATTCTTCTTTTGTTTTGCTTCACTTTTGTTTTAAGTTGCCTGTCCCTGGAGATGAGTGAGACGGAAGAAAAACCGCTCACATCTGAGGAAAAACTATTTACATCTGAGGAACAGATAGGGAGAAAGGACGGATGCACATGTCAGGAGGATAGAAAGGCTATAATGATTTGTTGTTGTTCCATTTTTATTTCATTCTCTCTCGGTTTTGTTTGGCGTCATCTTGTTGGGTTGTATTATAGTAGAAATATGGGATCATAAATTAGTAAAAAACAAACCGAAAGAGTCTTAAGTAAATTGTTAGAGGAAGGAGGCATCCCAGTAAAATCAAGAGCAGTCAGGGCATACGTTGATACAATACAAAAATGTAGCCCATGGCTTTTTAAGGAGGAGTTGTTGAATATATCACAATGGAACCATCATGGTGAAGATTTAGAAAGAATAGAAAAGAAAAGCCCAGGGACTCTGCCAGTTGGCACATTGCCATTGTGGATGTTCGTATCTTGTTTGCTTAGTCCAAAGGGCTCTTAAGCTAGTCAGAGAAAGAAAGTGTAAAGCAGAAAAAGCCATTAGGGGAAAGTTACAACAGGAGACTGCTACTAACACCTTTCTATCACCAGAGGGTGTAAGTGTCCAACCAACAGCACCACCTCTACAGGAGACTGCTACTAACACCTTTCTCTCACCAGAGGACGTAAGTGACCAACCAACAAGGCCACTTCCATATGCTGGGAGGCCCCCAATCCCCGCAGTAGATAGTTGGGATCCTGAGACAGGATCTCAAATATTAACATGCTCTGTATTTGAGGCAGGAGGGCAGCAAATTCACCATGCTTTAAATTTCAAAAAAGTGAAGCAGCTAAAAGAGGCTGTAACAACCTATATTCCTCAAGCACCCTTCACTGTAAGCATGGTTGAATCCATTACCAACTTGAACATGACGCCAGCAGATTGGGCTAATATGTGTAAAGCTGTGCTAAATGGAGGACAATACCTGTTATGGAAGGTTGCCAATGAGGAATTTTGCAAGGAGACGGCTAGGCAAAATGCAGCAGCTGGTTATCCTCAGAGAAATCTAGATATGTTGTTAGGAAAGGGACCTTATGAGGATCAGCAGCAACAAATTGCATATGATCCTGGTGTATACGCAGAAATTGCTGCAGATGTGGTTAGGGCATGGAAGACATTACAAGGGCATGGAGGTTTACAAGGTCAATTATCTAAGGTAATACAAGGAGCTAATGAACCTTATGCTGAATTTGTAGATAGGCTTATTCAAACAGCTACCAGAGTTTTTCAGAATACAGAACAAGCAATGCCATTAATAAAACAACTGGCTTATGAGCAAGTGAATCATTGGTGCAGAGAAGTGATTAGACCATGGAAACAGGAAGATTTAAACACATATATTAAATTATGTAGAGACATTAATGAACAAGGGCAAGTCATGGCAGCTGCAGTAAAACAGGCTTTAGATGCCAGAGACATTAATGAACAAGGGCAAGTTATGGCAGCTGCAGTAAAACAGGCTTTAGATGCCAGAGACATTAATGAACAAGGGCAAATCGTGGCAGCTGCAGTAAAACAGGCTTTAGATGGCAGGCCAAGAACATGCTACAATTGTGAACAAACAGGACATTTTAAAAGAAATTGCCCCATAGGAGGAGGGTTTAACAAAACTAGGTGTCAAAGGAGTAGTATACCGGGTATTTGCCCACGATGCCATAGAGGGAAACATTGGGCTAATGAATGCCATTCTCAAACCACCATAGAGGGTACTCCATTATCAAAAAATGAACAAGGACCAGGTGTTTATCCATGATATCATGGAGAAAGGCATCGGGCTCCATTGCCAAAAAATGGACAGGGGGACCCAATGCTCCGGGGCCCAAAACCACAAATATATGGAGCACTGGAGGAACCCAGCAACCCCATCAGTGTAGTGCCCAGGACACATTGTCCATCAGATCCCTCATCAGACAAACCAGAGGGAGCGCAGGGTTGGACATCTGTGCCTCCTCCAGATCCGTACTAACTTCAGAGATGGGAGTTCAAATCATTCCCACAGGAGTAAAAGGACCTCTTCCCAAAGGAATAGTAGGCTTATTATTGGGATGCAGCTCTTCTTCTCTAAAAGGACTTATGATAAGTCCTGGGGTAATTGATCCCGATTATGAAGGTGAAATAAAAATTATAGCCAGTCCTCCAAAGGGTATATCAGTAATTTCACCAGGAGATAGAATAGCACAGTTACTAATAATACCCAGCCTACATGATAAATTTTCCAGTCATACTGTAGAAAGAGGTTCCAAGGGATTAGGCTCCACAGGTATAGATTGGGCTATACTTTCTTTAAATTTAGATTCTCGCCCCATGCTAAAACTAAATATTCAAGGACATGAATTTAATTGCCTACTGGATACAGGTGCAGACCTTTGCATCATCTCTCATCAAGAATGGCCAAAACATTGGCCATTACAACAAGCCACTCAAACGCTTCGAGGCCTAGGAGTGGTGACTAATCCCCATAGAAGTGCAATGGTATTAGATTGGAAGGATCCTGAAGGATGTGAAGGAACTATACAGCCATATGTATTGGATCATCTTCCCGTAAATTTATGGGGACGAGATGTCCTAGATCAATTAGGTTTGACATTAACAAATAACATCAACCAAAATGCACCCACTATTATGACTAGACAAGGTTTTAGGAAAGGAAAAAGATTAGAAAAACAAGAACAAGGTATAGAAGCACCAATACAAATAGATCAAGGAACGGACAGACATGGGTTAAATTTTTCAGAAAGGGCCACTGAGACAATAAAAATTACTTGCAAATCAGAAAGACCAGTATGGGTTCCTCAGTGGCCCCTGACTAAAGAAAAGATACAAGCAGCCCATGACCTGGTCAAACAACAATTAGCGGAAGGACATATGCAAGCTTCTGTATCTCCCTATAATACTCCCATTTTTGTCATCAAAAAGAAATCTGGTAAATGGAGATTATTGCAAGATTTAAGAGCCATTAATAATGAGATGGTTATTATAGAACCTGCTCAATCGGGGATTCCTCAATTGTCTGCTTTGCCAAAAACTTAGTATGTTTTAGTTGTAGATATTAAAGATTTTTTTTTAAAATTCCAATTCATCTTGAGGATAGTCCACGTTTTGCATTTACTATCCCTGCACTGAATCATGAAGGTCCTGATCAGAGATATGAGTGGAAAGTATTCCCTCAAGGGATGGCTAACAGCCCAACTATGTGTGAAATTTATGTTAACAAAGTAATCCAGCCACTTAGAAATCAAAATCCTGAACTACAAATATTTCACTATATGGATGATGTATTATTAGCACACAAAGATAAAAACACATTGCTAGAATGTTATGCCACACTCACAAACTTATTAAAAAATTATAATCTAGAGATCGCAATAGATAAAGTACAATTAAATTTTCCAATTAATTATTTAGGACTTCTATTATCCTCAACCATGGTCCGTCCACCAAAAATTCAAATAGGAATAGATCAACTCAAATCACTTAACGACTTTCAAAAGTTATTAGGAGACATAAATTGGATAAGGCCTTATCTAGGTATACCAACAGGAGAGTTGGGACCTTTATTTGATATCCTAAAAGGTCCATCAGATCCAAATTCACCCCGAATGTTAATGCCTGAAGCAAGAAAGGCATTAAAATCATTGAAACATATATGGAAAATATGCATTTGGATAGAATTGATATAAGTTTGCCTTTATTATTTATTGTAATACCAACAAAAAAATATTCCTACAGGAGTATTTTGGCAAGAAGGTCCATTATTATGGATACATTTATCTTATTCTCCTAACACTATTCTTACTAGGTATCCTGAGGCTGTAGGACAATTAATACTCAAAGGAATAAAAGCAGCAAAGGGAGTGTTTGGAATTTCTCCCAATAAAATTATTACTCCATATACTATGAATCAAATTGATGAGTTAGCTAATGAGTTAAATACTTGGGCAATAATCATGTGCAAATCTAATGTTTCATTTGATAACCACTTACCATCTAATCCTTTATTGTCTTTTTGGTCATTGCATCCTGTAATTTTTCCAAAAATGACAGAAAAACACCTATCATGAATGCTCCAAATATATTCACTGATGGGTCAAATAATGGTACAGCAGCAATAGTTACACCTGATCAAACTTTTACATTTTTAGTACCCAAACAATCAGCTCAAAAGGTAGAGCTTAATGCAGTATTACAAGCTTTTGTGATGTTTAAAGATTCTGTATTTAATTTATTTTCCAATAGTCAGTATATAGTTAATGCTACAGTATCCCTTGAAGATGCTGGTAGGATTTCCCCTTCCTCTACTCTTTTCTCTTTGCTTTCCACTATACAAAGTCTAATCTGGGACAGAAAAGATCCATTCTTTATAGGACATATCAGGGCACATACAGGATTGCCTGGAGCCCTTAGTTTGGGCAATGATTTAGCAGATAAAACTACACATGACATACATATTTTATCTACACTAGAAGAAGCTATAAATTTTCATAAAAGGTTCCATGTCAATGCTAATACTTTATCAAAACATTTTAAAATAACTAAGGAACAAGCTAGACAAATAATAAAACAATGTCAAAATTGTGTGACCTTTTTACCACAAGTTAATCTTGGGGTCAATCCTAGAGGACTGATACCTAACCATATTTGGCAGATGGATGTCACACACTTGCCAGAATTTGAAAAATTAAAATATTTGCATGTTACAGTTGATACTTCTTCTGGATTTTTGGTGGGCTCCCTTCATGCCGGAGAAAAAACTAAAGATGTTATAGCTCATTGCTTACAAAATTTTGCCACTGTGGGCGTTCCAAAACATTTAAAACCAGATAATGCTCCTGGTTATACTTCTACCTCTTTTAAACAATTTTGCTCAACATTTGGCATTACTCATATAACAGGAATCCCATACAATCCACAGGGACAAGGCATAGTTGAAAGAGCTCATCAAACTATTAAAATCTACTTATTAAAGCAAAAAGAAGGAATTGGGAAAGGGTATATATTCCCCAAAGTTAAACTTAAAATAACCCTTTTTACTCTAAACTTTTAAAATTTGGATTCATCAGGGCTTAGTGCTGTAGAAAGGCATATGTGTCCAAAAAATGTACATAAACCCAAGGTACTTTGGAAGGATATTCTAACAGGACAATGGAAAGGTCCTGACCCAGTAATTGTCTGGAGTCGGGGGGTCTGTTTATGTGTTTCCACAGGGAGAATAGCAGTCAATTTGGATTCCAGAGAGATTATCTAAAGTGATTTCTTTTTTTTTTTTTAGAGAGAGAGTGAGAGAGAATTTTTAATATTTATTTTTTAGTTCTTGGCGGACATAACATCTTTTGTTTTTGTATGTGGTGCTGAGGATCAAACCCAGGCCACACGCATGCCAGGCGAGCGCGCTACCGCTTGAGCCACATCCCCAGCCCTAAGTAAAGCGATTTCTACAGACCAAAAAGAAGATGATTTGGCTCAAATCCATAACAGCTGATATCCAGAACTCCAGTTTGGCTACCCTTACATCTGTGACAGAACCAGGATGCTTTTTACAATATCTATTTTATTATTGCCCTTTCCCACATCATGAAGTTCTATTTTGTTTTTTGAGCTCATACAGACCTAGGTTAATGTTTTGCTGATCAGTTCTATTTTTTGACTATAGAGTTTTTAAACATTACAATAGAGATTTCACCTGTAAAATGTTATAAGGCCTTTACTATTATGTTATTAGTTGTGTGCACACTTGTGTTTTATGTTGTATGTTTGTATGTACGTATGTCCATATATCATATATGATGAGCGCTCATGAAAAAAATGGATCCAAATATTCTTTTTTTTTCACGTGATTTAAATGGTTTATTTTAAATTGGGTAAACAACTGTTGTGAATTGTTTTACTATGTGAACAAAAAAGGAGGTTAACAGATCTGTTTGTTTACTTTCACCTTTCCTTTTCATTATATTTAATAATTCTCTTCAAGATAATGTAAATTGTTAAGAAAATTGTTTTCTTTTAGTGCCTTCTGGAATGTTACATAATTTTTTTCTTTAACCATTATTGCCAGAATTCCTATCTTCATCCCAGTGCCGGTGAAAACATTGTAAATTGTTAAGAAAATTGTTTTATTTTAGTGCCTTCTGGAATGTTACATAATTTTTTCTTTAGCCGTTATTGCCAGAATTCCTGTCTTCATCCCAGTGCCGGTGAAGACAACGTAAATTGTTAAGAAAATTGTTTTATTTTAGTGCCTTCTGGAATGTTACATAATTTTTTCTTTAGCCATTACTGCCAGAATTCCTATCTTCATCCCAGTGCCAGTGAAGACAAAGATAAAACCAATCTACAGCTTCTGCAATAGCCATCATTGAACTGCTTGCAGAACTTGCCTGGACTATGTATCACTTATATGCATTGTGAACTCACCTGTATGCATTGTGAACTATCTGTTGGTGCAGCGACTTGTGGTAGTGTTGGGGTATTTTTGCTGATGATGTCACCGGTGATACAATTTTTCCAAAAGGAGCCGTCAATTGGCTTGGTGTATCTTCCTCCCTTCTGCTTGTCATGATCGTTCAGCTAAAATTTGGGTGCCAACAGAGGTGAGGCAAAGAACCTCACCCCCCCCCCCCGCTGGTACAAAGACCTATCCAGAGGTGTGGCTGTATACTGGACCGGTAGTCAGTGACATGTAAGATCCAATTGCAATGGTACCAACCTAAGATAACGGGTAAGGACCATATGTACTATTGGACAACCTAAGGCAGGCACGGTCCCTAAGCCACATGCTTGTTGTTTAAACAGAGAGGGGGAGATGTTGAGAGCCACAGCCGAAGGGGCCCCAGCAAACTTTCAGACTGCCAGCTGATGATTGGCTCACAGCGGCCCCAGCAACTACTAGCTGATTGGCTCCTCTGCGGTGATGCTCATTGGGCTGTTTTCCTGCCCTTTCAGACTATGGAGCTGCTCATTGGTGGACTTTTTTGGCTCCACCCATGTGACCCAGCCAATCGGCCTCAAGAACAGGAGGAGTGGGGGAGGTTAAGAGGCTTGTGGGAAGCCCGTGGTGGCAGTTGGTCTCTGAAGGTTTTTCCTGAGGAGCTTTTTTGTTTGGCATGTGTGGTTCTAAAAATGAAGTTCGTTTCTTTTGACACGTGGCTCCTGAATTGTGCCCAGCCAGACTGCGGCAACCTACCTGTGGTTAATTTAGGTTTACCTTGCTCTTCTTTCTCTGGTTTTCTTAAGCGGCAGTTTCACTGGTTGCTTTTATCTGTTCTTTTCTGAAATGTGTGTTGGATGACTTAGATACCAATACAGCGCCACCTCTGGTGTTCTCTATGAATTTCCTATGATGGACTTTTACATTTTTTTCTTTCAAAATGGTCACCTTTTCTCTTGAGTCACCTCTTTGTCCTGTATCTTTTCATAGCCCTGTGTTTCATGTCCCCTTCCCTGGAGGCTTTTCAGTTTCTTCTGATCTGATTTCTGCTTTATCTCTCATGTTCTTTGAGATTTCACTGGTGGTGCATGGGATTTCACTGGTGGTGCACTTGTAGGGGTGTGGTTTATGTCCTGTAGAATGTTGCTGTGACCCTGAGACCTCAGTGTGCTTCCCGTTTGGTTGAAGGTCCATGAAGCCCTCCTGTCTGCATCATTTTCCTGACAGAGTTGGGCTGATGTCTCTGAGGGTAATTGTGGGTTCTTCATTGTTTGGGGTGGTTCTGTATGGTTTCAGTCCTTGAGTATGCTTCTGTGTAAGTGGCAGGGACATATTCTTTTTGTCTGTTCCATCACTGTGCAGACATCATAGCATGCTTACAGATGTGAATGGTGGCCTCTTTCACACACAGACTGTGTGGGATAGTTCAGAATTCTGGGCTACAAACTTGTTGCTTTACCACACACTGGAAGAGCTTCTGCCTTAGGTTTGTTTGCACCACCATTGCTACAGGCACAATGAATCTCTTTCACCACAGACAACCATTGCATATGTGGCCCAACCTTGATCAAAATGTTCTTGAGCACAACATTGGTATGTGTCTCATGACTGTACATTATGGTAGTGAACCGGCTCCCATTAAGAAGAGTTTGACAATCATTGGACATTCATTGTTGCTGTGAGACTTAGAAAAATAGCGCCTGCTGTTTATTAAGAAGATTGTTTTGAGAGTTATAAAACTTTGTAAGGCTGTTGTTTGGACAAGGTGACTTTTTTTTTTTTTTTTTTTTTAGAGAGAGAGAAGAGAATTTTTTTACATATTTTTTAGTATTCGGCAGATACAACATCTTTGTATGTAGTGCTGAGGATGGAACCCGGGCCGCATGCATGCCAGGCAAGCGCTCCCGCTTGAGCCACATCTCCAGCCCATGGTGACATTTTTGGGTCATAGAGTTATTTCTAAGACACGTGCCATCTTTCCACTTACCCCATTCTGCTTTGACAGTAACCACAAGAAATTATCAAATTGTTGTGTTTATTAATAAATAAATTAAATTAATCAAATAGAGAACTCATGTTTGTTTTGGTCATATAATAGTAAGCTAGTTGACTAAATTTGTTGTGGAGTAAAGTACCTGCAAACTTCTAGTTGTTCTAAGTGTAATCACACAGAATGAGCTCAATCTCCAGTTAACACATTGGGACCACCTGTGTGAAATGTTGTCTAAATGTTGTCTATGAAGGAATCTCCTTAGTGACCCCATGCCCAGAGGGTGGGAATGGGGGCTGGTTCTAGGCATTTCTTTAAGTATGGAACAATAGACTTTCAGAGGAAACAAGACATCAGTAAATACCATGTTGCCTATATTAATCTTGTAGGTATAGGGAGCCACTGTAGTTGGCAGAATCTCTCTCAAATGCTTAGTTTCATGATTCCTGCATTTTTCTACTCATCACCTTTCTTTTCTAAAGTTAAGTACTATCAGAAGTGCTTATATTAGCTCTGTACCACACAGGACATTTCTAGGACATGTAATTGAGGTGAAACCCTTAAAGAAGTTAGGAGTGATCTGGGAGCCTGTCTTACTTCCTGTGAACTCACCAAAGGAAGGGTATAAATCAATATGATGTTTGCCTTCTGAGTAGCCAATTTATATTGTAGGAATGGGTGTAAGAAATTGAATGCAGTAAAGATTTGATGGACCAAATCATGGAATTAATCAGGAGGCCAGGGAATCATGTGAACATCATGCATGTTGAGTGCAGATTTCTCATGCTGTCATTCTCTCCTGGCCTCCACTATACATTTGTGGGATATTTTAGATCTCAGTGACCTTTGAGGATGTGGCTGTGAAATTCACCAAGGAGGAGTGGGCTTTTCTGGATGCTTCCCAGAAGAACCTTTACAGAGAAGTGATGCTGGAAGTCCTCAGAAACCTGGCTTCTATAGGTAATAATGTTGGTTTTAAAATTAATCAAATAGAGAACTCATGTTTATTTTCGTCATTTATGTAGAAGGTGAAAAGGAAATCAGTTAGTGAATTATTGAAGCATAAATGGCACCTACAATTTGGCAAAGCATTTCTAGCTCCTAAATATTCATAAAGATTGTTATGTTCTCTCATTTTAGGAAACAAGTGGGAAGACAAGACCACTGAAGATCAGATTGAAAACTCTGGAAGCAACCTAAGGTAACTGTACTCACAAGAGGAATTCGTGAGGGAATCTGAGAACTGTCATATAATTTTTAAAGCAAACCAACCGAAGAAGTATGCATAGGGCTGGGGATGTGGCTCAAGTGGTAGCGCGCTCGCCTGGCATGCGGGCGGCCCGGGTTTGATCCTCAGCACCACATACCAACAAAGATGTTGTGTCCGCCGAGAACTAAAAAAATAAATATTAAAAATTCTCTCTCTCTCACTCTCTCTCCTCTCTCACTCTCTCTTTAAAAAATAAAAAAAAGAAAAAAAGAAGTATGCATGATTTGAAATGTATTTATTCTTATAATATTTTTTTTACCAGAAATATATACTTACCTGTAACAGGTATTCAGTCTTTTTAAAGTATTTGACATGCAAAAAGTACTATGAAATTGCATATGTGAATATGACTATGTGAATAATAGCCATAGAGAAGCTGTGTTGCAAAGGATTGTTTCCTTTCAATCTCTTTATTTTCAGGCAACTTTAACAAGTCAGAAAATCTAGCCTTTACATGATGTTGGTAGAAATGTAAAGACCTATAAATAAATAGAAAACTGTGAATGAGTTAGGTATCAATTATGTGCTGGTCACTTCGTCTTCAAAGAAGTCCTATGGTAAACTTCAAACTTTCCCCACAGAATAGTGGAAACCTTCAAATCGATTCCAATTTTTAAACAAACAAAGAAAAATTTTAATAGAGTAAATCCATGTGACTTCATTATGTGTGCAAAAGATTTCATATGTCCTTCATTCCTTCATAGGCACATCACATCTCACTCTGGACACAAATACTGTAAGCATAAAGAATGTGAAGAGAAGCCATGTGAATTTAAACAATATAGGAAATCTCTGGTTTCTCTCAAAAGTGTTCACACACAAATGTTGTTACAAACTGGAGATAGACCACATGAAAGTACAGTATGTGGGAAAGT